>NC_030683.2:0-25000 GCF_000004195.4 Xenopus tropicalis | reverse complement strand
TAATACTGTATCTATCTATATACTGTATCTAATCTTATACTGTATCTATATCTATATACCTGTATCTAATCTATATACTGTATCTATATTCTATACTGTATCTATCTATATACTGATATCTATATCTATATACTGTATCTATCTATATACTGTATCTATATATATACTGTATCTATATATATACTGTATCTATATCTATATACTGTATCTATCTATATACTGTATCTATATCTATACTGTATCTATCTATATACTGTATCTATATCTATACTGTATCTATCTATATACTGTATCTATCTATATACTGTATCTATATCTATACTGTATCTATCTATATACTGTATCTATCTATATACTGTATCTATATCTATACTGTATCTATCTATATACTGTATCTATACCTATACTGTATCTATCTATATACTGTATCTATCTATATACTGTATCTATCTATATACTGTATCTATCTATATACTGTATCTATACCTATACTGTATCTATCTATATACTGTATCTATCTATATACTGTATCTATCTATATACTGTATCTATATATATAATGTATCTATATCTATACTGTATCTATATATATATACTGTATCTATATATATACTGTATCTATCTATATACTGTATCTATATCTATACTGTATCTATCTATATACTGTATCTATCTATATACTGTATCTATATCTATACTGTATCTATCTATATACTGTATCTATCTATATACTGTATCTATCTATATACTGTATCTATATATATACTGTATCTATATCTATACTGTATCTATCTATATACTGTATCTATATCTATACTGTATCTATCTATATACTGTATCTATATCTATACTGTATCTATCTATATACTGTATCTATCTATATACTGTATCTATCTATATACTGTATCTATAGCTATACTGTATCTATATATATATACTGTATCTATCTATATACTGTATCTATCTATATACTGTATCTATATCTATACTGTATCTATCTATATACTGTATCTATCTATATACTGTATCTATATCTATACTGTATCTATCTATATACTGTATCTATCTATATACTGTATCTATATCTATACTGTATCTATCTATATACTGTATCTATATCTATACTGTATCTATCTATATACTGTATCTATCTATATACTGTATCTATATCTATACTGTATCTATCTATATACTGCATCTATCTATATACTGTATCTATATATATACTGTATCTATATCTATATACTGTATCTATCTATATACTGTATCTATATCTATACTGTATCTATCTATATACTGTATCTATATCTATACTGTATCTATATCTATACTGTATCTATCTATATACTGTATCTATCTATATACTGTATCTATATCTATACTGTATCTATCTATATACTGTATCTATCTATATACTGTATCTATCTATATACTGTATCTATATCTATACTGTATCTATCTATATACTGTATCTATACCTATACTGTATCTATCTATATACTGTATCTATCTATATACTGTATCTATCTATATACTGTATCTATATCTATACTGTATCTATATATATATACTGTATCTATATATATACTGTATCTATCTATATACTGTATCTATATCTATACTGTATCTATCTATATACTGTATCTATCTATATACTGTATCTATATCTATACTGTATCTATCTATATACTGTATCTATCTATATACTGTATCTATCTATATACTGTATCTATATATATACTGTATCTATATCTATACTGTATCTATCTATATACTGTATCTATATCTATACTGTATCTATCTATATACTGTATCTATATCTATACTGTATCTATCTATATACTGTATCTATCTATATACTGTATCTATAGCTATACTGTATCTATATATATATACTGTATCTATCTATATACTGTATCTATCTATATACTGTATCTATATCTGTACTGTATCTATCTATATACTGTATCTATCTATATACTGTATCTATATCTGTACTGTATCTATCTATATACTGTACTATCTATATACTGTATCTATATCTGTATGTACTCTATCTATATATGTATCTATCTATATATACTGTATCTATATCATATACTGTATCTATCTATATACTGTATATATCTATATATATACTGTATCTATTCTTATCTATATACTGTATCTATCTATATACTGTATCTATTCTGTACTGTATCTATATACTGTATATATCTATATATATACTGTATCTATCTATCTATATTACTGTATCAATCTATATACTGTATCTATATCTATATACTGTATCTATCTATATACTGTATCTATATATATACTGTATCTAATATATACTGTATCTATCTATATACTGCATCTATCTATAATACTGTATCTATATATATACTTATCTATATCTATATACTGTATCTATCTATATACTGTATCTATATCTATACTGTATCTATCTATATACTGTATCTATATTCTATACTGTATCTATCTATTATACTGTATCTATCTATATATACTGTATCTATATCTATACTGTATCTATCTATATACTGTATCTATATCTATACTGTATCTATATCTATACTGTATCTATCTATATACTGTATCTATCTATATACTGTATCTATATCTATAACTGTATCTATCATATACTGTATCTATCTATATACTGTATCTATCTATATACTGTATCTATATCTATACTGTATCTATCTATATACTGTATCTTATACCTATACTGTATCTATCTATATACTGTATCTATCTATATACTGTATCTATCTATACTGTATCTATATCTATACTGTATCTATATATATACTGTATCTATCTAATACTGTATCTATATCTATACTGTATCTATCTATATACTGTATCTATATCTATACTGTATCTATCTATATACTGTATCTATATCTATACTGTATCTATCTATATACTGTATCTATCTATATACTGTATCTATATCTATACTGTATCTATCTATATACTGTATCTATATCTATACTGTATCTATCTATATACTGTATCTATATCTATACTGTATCTATCTATATACTGTATCTATATCTATACTGTATCTATCTATATACTGTATCTATCTATATACTGTATCTATCTATATACTGTATCTATAGCTATACTGTATCTATATATATATACTCTATCTATCTATATACTGTATCTATCTATATACTGTATCTATATCTGTACTGTATCTATCTATATACTGTATCTATCTATATACTGTATCTATATCTGTACTGTATCTATCTATATACTGTATCTATCTATATACTGTATCTATATCTGTACTGTATCTATCTATATACTGTATCTATCTATATACTGTATCTATATCTATACTGTATCTATCTATATACTGTATATATCTATATATATACTGTATCTATCTATCTATATACTGTATCTATCTATATACTGTATCTATATCTGTACTGTATCTATATACTGTATATATCTATATATATACTGTATCTATCTATCTATATACTGTATCAATCTATATACTGTATCTATATCTATATACTGTATCTATCTATATACTGTATCTATATATATACTGTATCTATATATATACTGTATCTATCTATATACTGCATCTATCTATATACTGTATCTATATATATACTGTATCTATATCTATATACTGTATCTATCTATATACTGTATCTATATCTATACTGTATCTATCTATATACTGTATCTATATCTATACTGTATCTATCTATATACTGTATCTATCTATATACTGTATCTATATCTATACTGTATCTATCTATATACTGTATCTATATCTATACTGTATCTATATCTATACTGTATCTATCTATATACTGTATCTATCTATATACTGTATCTATATCTATACTGTATCTATCTATATACTGTATCTATCTATATACTGTATCTATCTATATACTGTATCTATATCTATACTGTATCTATCTATATACTGTATCTATACCTATACTGTATCTATCTATATACTGTATCTATCTATATACTGTATCTATCTATATACTGTATCTATATCTATACTGTATCTATCTATATACTGTATCTATATCTATACTGTATCTATATATATACTGTATCTATCTATATACTGTATCTATATCTATACTGTATCTATCTATATACTGTATCTATATCTATACTGTATCTATCTATATACTGTATCTATATCTATACTGTATCTATCTATATACTGTATCTATCTATATACTGTATCTATATCTATACTGTATCTATCTATATACTGTATCTATCTATATACTGTATCTATCTATATACTGTATCTATATATATACTGTATCTATATCTATACTGTATCTATCTATATACTGTATCTATATCTATACTGTATCTATCTATATACTGTATCTATCTATATACTGTATCTATATCTATACTGTATCTATCTATATACTGTATATATCTATATACTGTATCTATATCTATACTGTATCTATATATATATATACTGTATCTATCTATATACTGTATCTATATCTATACTGTATCTATCTATATACTGTATCTATATCTATACTGTATCTATCTATATACTGTATCTATTCTATATACTGTATCTATATCTATACTGTATCTATCTATATACTGTATCTATATCTATATACTGTATCTATATCTATACTGTATCTATCTATATACTGTATCTATCTATATACTGTATCTATATCTATACTGTATCTATCTATATACTGTATCTATATCTATACTGTATCTATCTATATACTGTATCTATATCTATATACTGTATCTATATCTATACTGTATCTATCTATATACTGTATCTATCTATATACTGTATCTATATCTATACTGTATCTATCTATCTATATACTGTATCTATCTATATACTGTATCTATATCTATATACTGTATCTATATCTATACTGTATCTATCTATATACTGTATCTATCTATATACTGTATCTATATCATAACTGTATCTATCTATATACTGTATCTATCTATATACTGTATCTATATCTATACTGTATCTATATATATATATATATATATATATATACTGTATCTATCTATATACTGTATCTATATCTATACTGTATCTATCTATATACTGTATCTATATCTATACTGTATCTATCTATATACTGTATCTATATCTATACTGTATCTATATATATACTGTATCTATCTATATACTGTATCAATCTATATACTGTATCTATCTATATACTGTATCTATATCTGTACTGTATCTATCTATATACTGTATCTATCTATATACTGTATCTATATCTATACTGTATCTATATATATACTGTATCTATCTATATACTGTATCAATCTATATACTGTATCTATCTATATACTGTATCTATATCTATACTGTATCTATATCTATACTGTATCTATCTATATACTGTATCTATCTATATACTGTATCTATATCTATACTGTATCTATATATATATACTGTATCTATCTATATACTGTATCTATATCTATACTGTATCTATCTATATACTGTATCTATCTATATACTGTATCTATATCTATACTGTATCTATCTATATACTGTATCTATCTATATACTGTATCTATATCTATACTGTATCTATCTATATACTGTATCTATATCTATACTGTATCTATATATATATACTGTATCTATCTATATACTGTATCTATATCTATACTGTATCTATCTATATACTGTATCTATATCTATACTGTATCTATATATATATACTGTATCTATCTATATACTGTATCTATCTATATACTGTATCTATATCTATACTGTATCTATATATATACTGTATCTATCTATATACTGTATCAATCTATATACTGTATCTATCTATATACTGTATCTATATCTATACTGTATCTATATCTATACTGTATCTATCTATATACTGTATCTATATCTATACTGTATCTATATCTATACTGTATCTATCTATATACTGTATCTATCTATATACTGTATCTATATCTATACTGTATCTATATATATACTGTATCTATCTATATACTGTATCTATATCTATACTGTATCTATCTATATACTGTATCTATCTATATACTGTATCTATATCTATACTGTATCAATCTATATACTGTATCTATCTATATACTGTATCTATATCTGTACTGTATCTATCTATATACTGTATCTATCTATATACTGTATCTATATCTATACTGTATCTATATATATACTGTATCTATCTATTTTCTGTATCAATCTATATACTGTATCTATCTATATACTGTATCTATATCTGTACTGTATCTATCTATATACTGTATCTATCTATATACTGTATCTATATATATACTGTATCTATCTATATACTGTATCTATCTATATACTGTATCTATATCTATACTGTATCTATATATATACTGTATCTATCTATATACTGTATCAATCTATATACTGTATCTATATCTGTACTGTATCTATCTATATACTGTATCTATCTATATACTGTATCTATATCTATACTGTATCTATCTATATACTGTATCTATGGGTGATTGGGCTTCATGAACAATGAAGATAGAAGGTCCAGTAACAATTCTATTTGTATCTTTCATTCTGTAGAACAGCTATATTTCCTGCTGCCACAAGATGGCGCTATGGGAGACTGTATAAATCTGATTCACCACTTGTGAACCAATAGCCCAGGAGGGATCCCCAACCTTTCTTACTCCTGAGCTACAGTCAGATGGAAATAGTCCCACTGGCCCCCCTATACTCCTGCACCCCCAAACCTTGGGGATAATGATCTGTATCTCACACATATATTGTACATCAGTCAGGGACCCCACTGGCCCCCCTATACTCCTGCACCCCCAAACCTTGGGGATAATGATCTGTATCTCACACATATATTGTACATCAGTCAGGGGCCCCACTGGCCCCCCTATACTCCTGCACCCCCAAACCTTGGGGATAATGATCTGTATCTCACACATATATTGTACATCAGTCAGGGACCCCCCTATACTCCTGCACCCCCAAACCTTGGGGATAATGATCTGTATCTCACACATATATTGTACATCAGTCAGGGACCCCACTGGCCCCCCTATACTCCTGCCACCCCAAACCTTGGGGATAATGATCTGTATCTCACACATATATTGTACATCAGTCAGGGACCCCCCCTATACTCCTGCACCCCCAAACCTTGGGGATAATGATCTGTATCTCACACATATATTGTACATCAGTCAGGGACCCCACTGGCCCCCCTATACTCCTGCACCCCCAAAACCTTGGGGATAATGATCTGTATCTCACACATATATTGTACATCAGTCAGGGACCCCACTGACCCCCTATACCCCTGCACCCCCAAACCTTGGGGATAATGATCTGTATCTCACACATATATTGTACATCAGTCAGGGACCCCACTGGCCCCCCTATACTCCTGCACCCCCAGACCTTGGGGATAATGATCTGTATCTCACACATATATTGTACATCAGTCAGGGACCCCACTGGCCCCCCTATACTCCTGCACCCCAAACCTTGGGGATAATGATCTGTATCTCACACATATATTGTACATCAGTCAGGGACCCCACTGGCCCCCCCATACTCCTGCACCCCCAAACCCTGGGGATAATGATCTGTATCTCACACATATATTGTACATCAGTAAGGGACCCCACTGGCCCCCCTATACTCCTGCACCCCCAAACCTTGGGGATAATGATCTGTATCTCACACATATATTGTACATCAGTCAGGGACCCACTGCCCCCCTATACTCCTGCACCCCCAAACCCTGGGGATAATGATCTGTATCTCACACATATATTGTACATCAGTCAGGGACCCCACTGGCCCCCCTATACTCCTGCACCCCCAAACCTTGGGGATAATGATCTGTATCTCACACATATATTGTACATCAGTCAGGGACCCCACTGCCCCCCTATACTCCTGCACCCCCAAACCTTGGGGATAATGATCTGTATCTCACACATATATTGTACATCAGTCAGGGACCCCACTGGCCCCCCTATACTCCTGCACCCCCAAACCCTGGGGATAATGATCTGTATCTCACACATATATTGTACATCAGTCAGGGACCCCACTGGCCCCCCTATACTCCTGCACCCCCAAACCTTGGGGATAATGATCTGTATCTCACACATATATCGTACATCAGTCAGGGACCCCAGTGGCCCCCTATACTCCTGCACCCCCAAACCTTGGGGATAATGATCTGTATCTCACACATATATTGTACATCAGTCAGGGACCCCACTGGCCCCCTATACTCCTGCACCCCCAAACCTTGGGGATAATGATCTGTATCTCACACATATATTGTACATCAGTCAGGGACCCCACTGGCCCCCCTATACTCCTGCACCCCAAACCTTGGGGATAATGATCTGTATCTCACACATATATTGTACATCAGTCAGGGACCCCACTGGCCCCCCTATACTCCTGCACCCCCAAACCTTGGGGATAATGATCTGTATCTCACACATATATTGTACATCAGTCAGGGACCCCACTGGCCCCCCTATACTCCTGCACCCCCAAACCTTGGGGATAATGATCTGTATCTCACACATATATTGTACATCAGTCAGGGACACCACTGGCCCCCCTATACTCCTGCACCCCCAAACCCTGGGGATAATGATCTGTATCTCACACATATATTGTACATCAGTCAGGGACCCCACTGCCCCCCCTATACCCCTGCACCCCCAAACCTTGGGGATAATGATCTGAATCTCACACACATATATTGTACATCAGTTAGGGACCCCACTGGCCCCCCTATACTCCTGCACCCCCAAACCCTGGGGATAATGATCTGTATCTCACACATATATTGTACATCAGTCAGGGACCCCACTGGCCCCCCTATACTCCTGCACCCCCAAACCTTGGGGATAATGATCTGTATCTCACACATATATTGTACATCAGTCAGGGACCCCACTGGCCCCCCTATACTCCTGCACCCCCAAACCTTGGGGATAATGATCTGTATCTCACACATATATTGTACATCAGTCAGGGACCCCACTGGCCCCCTATACTCCTGCACCCCCAAACCTTGGGGATAATGATCTGTATCTCACACACATATTGATATTGTACATCAGTCAGGGACCCCACTGGCCCCCCTATACTCCTGCACCCCCAAACCTTGGGGATAATGATCTGTATCTCACACATATATTGTACATCAGTCAGGGACCCCACTGGCCCCCCTATACTCCTGCACCCCCGAACCTTGGGGATAATGATCTGTATCTCACACATATATTGTACATCAGTGAGGGACCCCACTGGCCCCCCTATACTACTGCACCCCCAAACCTTGGGGATAATGATCTGTATCTCACACATATATTGTACATCAGTCAGGGACCCCACTGCCCCCCCTATACTCCTGCACCCCCAAACCTTGGGGATAATGATCTGTATCTCACACATATATTGTACATCAGTCAGGGACCCCACTGGCCCCCTATACTCCTGCACCCCCAAACCTTGTGGATAATTATCTGTATCTCACACATATATTGTACATCAGTCAGGGACCCCACTGGCCCCCCTATACTCCTGCACCCCCAAACCTTGTGGATAATTATCTGTATCTCACACATATATTGTACATCAGTCAGGGACCCCACTGGCTCCCCTATAATCCTGCACCCCCAAACCTTGGGGATAATGATCTGTATCTCACACATATATTGTACATCAGTCAGGGACCCCACTGGCCCCCCTATACTCCTGCACCCCCAAACCTTGGGGATAATGATCTGTATCTCACACATATATTGTACATCAGTCAGGGACCCCACTGGCCCCCCTATACTCCTGCACCCCCAAACCTTGGGGATAATGATCTGTATCTCACACATATATTGTACATCAGTCAGGGACCCCACTGGCCCCCCTATACTCCTGCACCCCCAAACCCTGGGGATAATGATCTGTATCTCACACATATATTGTACATCAGTAGGGACCCCACTGGCCCCCCTATACTCCTGCACCCCCAAACCCTGGGGATAATGATCTGTATCTCACACATATATTGTACATCAGTCAGGGACCCCACTGCCCCCCTATACTCCTGCACCCCCAAACCTTGGGGATAATGATCTGTATCTCACACATATATTGTACATCAGTCAGGGACCCCACTGGCCCCCTATACTCCTGCACCCCCAAACCTTGGGGATAATGATCTGTATCTCACACATATATTGTACATCAGTCAGGGACCCCACTGGCCCCCCTATACTCCTGCACCCCCAAACCTTGGGGATAATGATCAGTATCTCACACATATATCGTACATCAGTCAGGGACCCCACTGGCCCCCTATACTCCTGCACCCCCAAACCTTGGGGATAATGATCTGTATCTCACACATATATTGATATTGTACATCAGTCAGGGACCCCACTGGCCCCCCTATACTCCTGCACCCCCAAACCTTGGGGATAATGATCTGTATCTCACACATATATTGTACATCAGTCAGGGACCCCACTGGCCCCCCTATACTCCTGCACCCCCAACCTTGGGGATAATGATCTGTATCTCACACATATATTGTACATCAGTCAGGGACCCCACTGGCCCCCCTATACTCCTGCACCCCCAAACCTTGGGGATAATGATCTGTATCTCACACATATATTGTACATCAGTCAGGGACCCCACTGGCCCCCCTATACTCCTGCACCCCCAAACCTTGGGGATAATGATCTGTATCTCACACATATATTGTACATCAGTCAGGGACCCCACTGGCCCCCCTATACTCCTGCACCCCAAACCTTGGGGATAATGATCTGTATCTCACACATATATTGTACATCAGTCAGGGACCCCACTGGCCCCCCTATACTCCTGCACCCCCAAACCTTGGGGATAATGATCTGTATCTCACACATATATTGTACATCAGTCAGGGACCCCACTGGCCCCCCTATACTCCTGCACCCCCAAACCTTGGGGATAATGATCTGTATCTCACACATATATTGTACATCAGTCAGGGACCCCACTGGCCCCCCTATACTCCTGCACCCCCAAACCTTGGGGATAATGATCTGTATCTCACACATATATTGTACATCAGTCAGGGACCCCACTGGCCCCCTATACTCCTGCACCCCCAAACCTTGGGGATAATGATATGTATCTCACACATATATTGTACATCAGTCAGGGACCCCACTGGCCCCCCTATACTCCTGCACCCCCAAACCTTGGGGATAATGATCTGTATCTCACACATATATTGTACATCAGTCAGGGACCCCACTGGCCCCCCTATACTCCTGCACCCCCAAACCTTGGGGATAATGATCTGTATCTCACACATATATTGTACATCAGTCAGGGACCCCACTGGCCCCCTATACTCCTGCACCCCCAAACCTTGGGATAATGATCTGTATCTCACACATATTGATATTGTACATCAGTCAGGGACCCCACTGGCCCCCCTATACTCCTGCACCCCCAAACCTTGGGGATAATGATCTGTATCTCACACATATATTGTACATCAGTCAGGGACCCCACTGGCCCCCTATACTCCTGCACCCCCAAACCTTGGGGATAATGATCTGTATCTCACACATATATTGATATTGTACATCAGTCAGGGACCCCACTGGCCCCCCTATACTCCTGCACCCCCAAACCTTAGGGATAATGATCTGTATCTCACACATATATTGTAAATCAGTCAGGGACCCCACTGGCCCCCTATACTCCTGCACCCCCAAACCTTGGGGATAATGATCTGTATCTCACACATATATTGTACATCAGTCAGGGACCCCACTGGCCCCCCTATACTCCTGCACCCCCAAACCTTGGGGATAATGATCTGTATCTCACACATATATTGTACATCAGTCAGGGACCCCACTGGCCCCCTATACTCCTGCACCCCCAAACCTTGGGGATAATGATCTGTATCTCACACATATATTGTACATCAGTCAGGGACCCCACTGGCCCCCCTATACTCCTGCACCCCCAAACCTTGGGGATAATGATCTGTATCTCACACATATATTGTACATCAGTCAGGGACCCCACTGGCCCCCCTATACTCCTGCACCCCCAAACCTTGGGGATAATGATCTGTATCTTACACATATATTGTACATCAGTCAGGGACCCCACTGGCCCCCCTATACTCCTGCACCCCCAAACCCTGGGGATAATGATCTGTATCTCACACATATATTGTACATCAGTCAGGGACCCCACTGGCCCCTCTATACTCCTGCACCCCCAAACCTTGGGATAATGATCTGTATCTCACACATATATTGTACATCAGTCAGGGACCCCACTGGCCCCCCTATACTCCTGCACCCCCAAACCTTGGGGATAATGATCTGTATCTCACACATATATTGTACATCAGTCAGGGACCCCACTGGCCCCCCTATACTCCTGCGCCCCCAAACCTTGGGGATAATGATCTGTATCTCACACATATATTGTACATCAGTCAGGGACCCCACTGCCCCCCCTATACTCCTGCACCCCCAAACCTTGGGGATAATGATCTGTATCTCACACATATATTGTACATCAGCCAGGGACCCCACTGGCCCCCTATACTCCTGCACCCCCAAACCTTGGGGATAATGATCTGTATCTCACACATATATTGTACATCAGTCAGGGACCCCACTGGCCCCCCTATACTCCTGCACCCCAAACCTTGGGGATAATGATCTGTATCTCACACATATATTGTACATCAGTCAGGGACCCCACTGGCCCCCCTATACTCCTGCACCCCCAAACCCTGGGGATAATGATCTGTATCTCACACATATATTGTACATCAGTCAGGGACCCCACTGGCCCCTCTATACTCCTGCACCCCCAAACCTTGGGGATAATGATCTGTATCTCACACATATATTGTACATCAGTCAGGGACCCCACTGGCCCCCCTATACTCCTGCACCCCCAAACCTTGGGGATAATGATCTGTATCTCACACATATATTGTACATCAGTCAGGGACCCCACTGGCCCCCCTATACTCCTGCACCCCCAAACCTTGGGGATAATGATCTGTATCTCACACATATATTGTACATCAGTCAGGGACCCCACTGGCCCCCCTATACTCCTGCACCCCCAAACCTTGGGGATAATGATCTGTATCTCACACATATATTGTACATCAGCCAGGGACCCCACTGCCCCCCTATACTCCTGCACCCCCAAACCCTGGGGATAATGATCTGTATCTCACACATATTGATATTGTACATCAGTCAGGGACCCCACTGGCCCCCCTATACTCCTGAACCCCCAAACCTTCGGGATAATGATCTGTATCTCACAGATATATTGTACATCAGTCAGGGACCCCACTGGCCCCCCTATACTCCTGCACCCCCAAACCTTGGGGATAATGATCTGTATCTCACACATATATTGTACATCAGTCAGGGACCCCACTGGCCCCCCTATACTCCTGCACCCCCAAACCCTGGGGATAATGATCTGTATCTCACACATATATATTGTACATCAGTCAGGGACCCCACTGGCCCCCCTATACTCCTGAACCCCCAAACCTTCGGGATAATGATCTGTATCTCACACATATATTGTACATCAGTCAGGGACCCCACTGGCCCCCCTATACTCCTGCACCCCCAAACCTTGGGGATAATGATCTGTATCTCACACATATATTGTACATCAGTCAGGGACCCCACTGGCCCCCCTATACTCCTGCACCCCAAAACCTTGGGGATAATGATCTGTATCTCACACATATATTGTACATCAGTCAGGGACCCCACTGGCCCCCCTATACTCCTGCACCCCCAAACCTTGGGGATAATGATCTGTATCTCACACATATATTGTACATCAGTCAGGGACCCCACTGGCCCCCCTATACTCCTGCACCCCCAAACCTTGGGGATAATGATCTGTATCTCACACATATATTGTACATCAGTCAGGGACCCCACTGGCCCCCCTATACTCCTGCACCCCCAAACCTTGGGGATAATGATCTGTATCTCACACATATATTGTACATCAGTCAGGGACCCCACTGGCCCCCTATACTCCTGCACCCCCAAACCTTGGGGATAATGATCTGTATCTCACACATATATTGTACATCAGCCAGGGACCCCACTGCCCCCCTATACTCCTGCACCCCCAAACCTTGGGGATAATGATCTGTATCTCACACATATATTGATATTGTACATCAGTCAGGGACCCCACTGGCCCCCCTATACTCCTGCACCCCCAAACCCTGGGGATAATGATCTGTATCTCACACATATATATTGTACATCAGTCAGGGACCCCACTGGCCCCCCTATACTCCTGCACCCCCAAACCTTCGGGATAATGATCTGTATCTCACACATATATTGTACATCAGTCAGGGACCCCACTGGCCCCCCTATACTCCTGCACCCCCAAACCTTGGGGATAATGATCTGTATCTCACAGATATATTGTACATCAGTCAGGGACCCCACTGGCCCCCCTATACTCCTGCACCCCCAAACCTTGGGGATAATGATCTGTATCTCACACATATATTGTACATCAGTCAGGGACCCCACTGGCCCCCCTATACTCCTGCACCCCCAAACCTTGGGGATAATGATCTGTATCTCACACATATAATTGTACATCAGTCAGGGACCCCACTGGCCCCCCTATACTCCTGCACCCCCAAACCTTGGGGATAATGATCTGTATCTCACACATATATTGTACATCAGTCAGGGACCCCACTGGCCCCCTATACTCCTGCACCCCCAAACCTTGGGGATAATGATCTGTATCTCACACATATATTGTACATCAGTCAGGGACCCCACTGGCCCCCCTATACTCCTGCACCCCCAAACCCTGGGGATAATGATCTGTATCTCACACATATATTGTACATCAGTCAGGGGCCCCACTGGCCCCTCTATACTCCTGCACCCCCAAACCTTGGGGATAATGATATGTATCTCACACATATATTGTACATCAGTCAGGGACCCCACTGGCCCCCCTATACTCCTGCACCCCCAAACCTTGGGGATAATGATCTGTATCTCACACATATATTGTACATCAGTCAGGGACCCCACTGGCCCCCCTATACTCCTGTACCCCCAAACCTTGGGGATAATGATCTGTATCTCACACATATATTGTACATCAGTCAGGGACCCCACTGGCCCCCCTATACTCCTGCACCCCCAAACCCTGGGGATAATGATCTGTATCTCACACATATATTGTACATCAGTCAGGGACCCCACTGGCCCCCCTATATTCCTGCACCCCCAAACCTTGGGGATAATGATCTGTATCTCACACATATATTGTACATCAGTCAGGGACCCCACTGGCCCCCCTATACTCCTGCACCCCCAAACCCTGGGGATAATGATCTGTATCTCACACATATATTGTACATCAGTCAGGGACCCCACTGGCCCCCCTATACTCCTGCACCCCCAAACCTTGGGGATAATGATCTGTATCTCACACATATTGATATTGTACATCAGTCAGGGACCCCACTGGCCCCCCTATACTCCTGCACCCCCAAACCTTGGGGATAATGATCTGTATCTCACACATATATTGTACATCAGTCAGGGACCCCACTGGCCCCCCTATACTCCTGCACCCCCAAACCTTGGGGATAATGATCTGTATCTCACACATATATTGTACATCAGTCAGGGACCCCACTGGCCCCCCTATACTCCTGCACCCCCAAACCTTGGGGATAATGATCTGTATCTCACACATATATTGTACATCAGTCAGGGACCCCACTGGCCCCCCTATACTCCTGCACCCCCAAACCTTGGGGATAATGATCTGTATCTCACACATATATTGTACATCAGTCAGGGACCCCACTGGCCCCTCTATACCCCTCGGGAAAATGTTGGTGGCTCTGGGTGGATCTTCATGTTTGGCTGCATCTGTTGAACCCGCTGGATGTACGAGGGAGCCTGGGATCCACAAGGCCCAGTAGTTTTCTGCCCCACAGGGACCAGTACCTCTAGTGATGTTGGGGATCAGGGACCCCGTGAATGAGGGTTAGTAAGTACAGGATAATATTTGTTATAGCACTGTGTCGGAAAGGGAGACAGTCACAGCTTTCATTAGAGAGAGCAGCTTCTTGGCTCCAACCAGGAGAGACAGCTGGGAGTGGTCTCCTTACAGGCTCTGTGCCTCAGTGTAGGGGCCGCAGTACTGACAGGGGTATGAGGCTTGGTCTCCCTGATCCATTTCTGCTGTAGGGGATCCAGTCCATTATGGTGGGATCCCTAAGGATAAAGATTTCTTAGTGACTACTCTACACAGTGGTGCATGTTCTGCTTCTGCTGCATCTTGTGCCTTTATTTCCATTTGCATTGTGGGTACTGATTACCCTGCATCGCTATTGCCTCCTTCTTTTCCATCACTATTTTATATCCGGCAGTGGGAGGTGTAGTTCCACAACACCATCTACACATAGCCAAGGCCCATCCTTTGAAAGAGAGTCCCACGTAGCCCATTAACCTATTACTTGCTGGACTTGTCTGTATTAAAAAGTGGTTACATTACATGACCCTGAATCATGCTGGTTGCTATGAGAAACTACTGGCGGTTACCTATAGCAATCTATTGGTTCTTTATTTTGGGGGTCAATACTATCTGCTGATTGGTCCCTGCGAGTTCCAATGTATCGCCTGTGTTAGTAAATGAGCACAAAATCTCGTAGATCAGATGGGAAAGTTGAACCTTCTCTGTTGGAGTTTTTTTTTTAATTCAGAAATGAAATCTTTATTTGTAAGCACCAATTTACCATACGTTTATGTTTATTATGAAAAGTTTAATAATCACATTCAGGGATGTAACTTCAGCAAACCCAGCAAAGCCTTAATAGGGCCCCCGCTGCACCATGTGAGCACTTGGGACACGCCCCTTGCTCCTGACCCCGCCCCTGCTGATCCTTACATGGCCCCCGGAGTCCTGTAGCCATAACAGTTGAGGTTCTGTTCTCCCATCAAAGTGCCGATTCAGTAACCCAAGTTACAATATTAGACAAGTGCAGTAGCGCTAAGGGCCATACCATTGTGAGGGCCACGGGGGGAGCACATGTACCAGTAGCACTAATTGGTCCAGCTCTGCTCTGTTCCCTGCACTAAATACACTAAGCTCCGCCCATAGATTGGTGGTAAATACAATATTATGCATTTCATACCCTATCCCTGCCATTGGACATGAACCCTTTAGTTCCTTCTAGTGAAGAGCAGCCGGTTTGGGGCAAATTCAGAGATTCTACCATTTTATGGGCGAGTATAGGGAGAGGAAATACCTCAGGAATGATGAATTTAATGCCACCGTAGCTTAGATTAAAGGTTCCATTAAGGGACCGGAGGAACGGGCCCCAAACACAGGCACCTCCTATATTTCCTTCTATAAACAGTAAGATTCCACATTGAAGGAACCTTCATATCCCTAAAATCACCGGAATTAAATCCCAGGTGAATAAACTTTATTTAAAAAAAAATTAAAAAAAAAATTATTTGTCATATAACTATCTGCCATGTAACTATTTGTCATATACCTAACTGCCATAACTTTCTGCCATATAACTATCTGCCAGACTGCCATATAACTTTTGTCATAAACAGTAAGATTCCACATTGAAGGAACCTTCATATCCCTAAAATCACTGGAATTAAATCCCAAGTGGATAAACTATTTGGCGTATAATTATTTGTCATATAACTATCTGCCACATAACTAACTGCCATATAACTATCTGCCACGTAACTATCTGCCATATAACTATTTGTCATATAACTATCTGCCACATAACTAACTGCCATATAACTATCTGCCACGTAACTATCTGCCATATAACTATTTGTCATATAACTATCTGCCACATAACTATTTGTCATATAACTAACTGCCATATAACTTTTTGTCATGTAACTAACTGCCATATAACTTTTTGTCATGTAACTAACTGCCATATAACTTTTTGTCATGTAACTAACTGCCATATAACTTTTTGTCATATAACTAACTGCCATATAACTATTTGTCATATAAATATCTGCCATATAACATTTGTCATATAACTAACTGCCATATAACTATTTGTCATATAACTACCTGCCATATAACTTTTGTCATATAACTAACTGCCATATAACTATTTGTCATATAACTACCTGCCATATAACTTTTGTCATATAACTAACTGCCATATAACTATTTGTCATATAACTATCTGCCATATAACTTTTTGTCATATAACTAAATGCCATATAACTTTTTGTCATATAACTAACTGCCATATAACTATTTGTCATATAACTTTTTGTCATATAACTATCTGCCATATAACTATCTGCCGTATCATTTCAGACCTCATATACCTCATCCTCAGTGTCTAGACCATAGTTGGTTCTGCCCTGGAGTTGATCAATGGGAGTTTTCCTTATAATCTCCCACCCCCGGTTGGACCTTCTTTGGGACGTATTTGACTCAAGGCTGAGCATGGAGGGAGAGGGAGGAGCCTCCTTGTTTGGGAGGGAAATGGTTACTTTCTCCTCGCTGAGTGCAGGTTTGGGGGTCTCCTTCTCACTCTTTCTGTCATCTTCATCGGCGCATTGGAACGCCTCCACAAAGGGCTTTATCTTCTTCCTATCCACGTCTTTTCTTTCCTCAACTCTACGAGAGAAAAGTTTATTAGTAACGTTCCATACCTGCCCCAGGTATGACTGGGCTAAATGAGCGCAAATGTTCAGTTTATTGGCTCTATTATGGTGCTGATTGGCTTTCTATGGAATGGTGCTATGTGATTGGTCAGATGGGAGGGGCAAGATGTCGGTGTTTCTAGCTCAGCCTGGCTGCCTTCCTAGAGTGGTACTTTAACTGGATCTCACCTAACTCTTTCTCCATACTCTAATTGGAGGGGTCCCCAACATAGGGCTTGGTCTCCTTAGGTCACTCTACTGGGGTCTCGTGCCCCAGGCTCCCCAGCAGCACCCTCCCTGTCCAGCACAAAGGGCTCCACCTATTTTATTATCTATGGAGAGGGTCCGATCTCAATATAGGAACATTTCAGCCAGGGTAAAGGATACAGGTACTGGGGCTTCTGTAGCCAGTAGGGGAATTCCTGAAGCAAAAGGAGAATTTAACCCTGTAGGTTCCTATATGGAAGAAGAGAGAGGGCGATACCTTCATATGGGTATAGTTGGGGTATAGATGGGTTATAGTTTAAGTATAGTTGGGGTATAGTCTGGGTATAGTTGGGTTATAGTCTGGGTATAGTTGGGGTATAGTCTGGGTATAGTTGGGGTATAGTCTGGGTATAGTTGGGGTATAGTCTGGGTATAGTTGGGGTATAGTCTGGGTATAGTTGGGGTATAGTCTGGGTATAGTTGGGTTATAGTTTGGGTATAGTTGGGGTATAGTCTGGGTATAGTTGGGGTATAGTTGGGGCATAGTCTGGGTATAGTCGGGGTATAGTTGGGGTATAGTCTGGGTATAGTTGGGGTATAGTCTGGGTATAGTTGTGGTATAGTTGGGGTATAGTCTGGGTATAGTTGGGGTATAGTTGGGGTATAGTTGGGGTATAGTCTGGGTATAGTTGGGTTATAGTTGGGGCATAGTTGGGGTATAGTCTGGGTATAGTTGGGGTATAGTCTGGGTATAGTTAGGGTATATTTGGGTTATAGTTTGAGTATAGTTGGGGTATAGTCTGGGTATAGTTGGGTTATAGTTTGAGTATAGTTGGGGTATAGTCTGGGTATAGTTGGGGCATAGTCTGGGTATAGTTGGGTTATTGTTTGGGTATGGTTGGGGTATAGTCTGGGTATAGTTGGGATATAGTTGGGTTATAGTTTGAGTATAGTTGGGGTATAGTCTGGGTATAGTTGGGTTTTAGTTTGAGTATAGTTGGGGTACAGTCTGGGTATAGTTGGGTTATAGTTTGAGTATAGTTGTGGTATAGTCTGGGTATAGTTGGGTTATTGTTTGGGTATGGTTGGGGTATAGTCTGGGTATAGTTGGGTTATACTTGGGGTATAGTCTGGGTATAGCTGGGGTATAGTTTGGGTATAGTTGGATTATAGTTGGGGTATAGTCTGGGTATATTTGGGGTATAGCTTGGGTGTACCCTGGGTATAGTCTGGGTATAGCCTGACCTGAGAATAGTCTGGGTATAGTCTGGGTATAGTCTGGGTATAGTTGGGGTATAGTTTGAGTATAGTTTGAGTATAGTCTGGGTATAGTTGAGTTATAGTTTGGGTATAGTTTGAGTATAGTCTGGGTATAGTTGGGTAATAGTCTGGGTATAGTCTGGGTATAGTTTGGGTATAGTTTGGGTATAGTCTGGGTATAGTCTGGGTATAGTCAGGTTATAGTTAAGGTATAGTTTGGGTATGTTTGGGTATAGTTGGGGTATAGTTTGAGTATGTTTGGGTATAGTTAGGTTATAGTTGGGGTATAGTTTGGGCATATTTGGGTATAGTTGGGGTATAGTTTGAGTATGTTTGGGTATAGTTAGGTTATAGTTTGGGTATGTTTGGGTATAGTTGGGTTATAGTTTGGGTATAGTTGGGTATAGTTGGGTTATAGTTTGGGTTATAGTTTGGGTATAGTTGGGTATAGTTGGGTTATAGTTTGGGTATGTTTGGGTATAGTTGGGTATAGTTGGGTTATAGTTTGGGTATAGTTGGGTATAGTTGGGTTATAGTTTGGGTATGTTTGGGTATAGTTGGGTTATAGTTTGGGTATGGTTGGGTATAGTTGGGTATAGTTGGGTTATAGTTTGGGTATAGTTGGGGTATAGTTTGGGTATGGTTGGGTATAGTTGGGTATAGTTGGGTTATAGTTTGGGTATAGTTGGGGTATAGTTTGGGTATGTTTGGGTATAGTTGGGTTATAGTTTGGGTATAGTTGGGGTATAGTTTGGGTATGTTTGGGTATAGTTGGGTTATAGTTTGGGTATAGTTGGGTATAGTTGGGTTATAGTTTGGGTATGTTTGGGTATGTTTGGGTATAGTTGGGTTATAGTTTGGGTATAGTTGGGTATAGTTGGGTTATAGTTTGGGTATGTTTGGGTATAGTTGGGTTATAGTTTGGGTATAGTTGGGTTATAGTTTGGGTATAGTTGGGGTATAGTTTGGGTATGTTTGGGTATAGTTGGGTTATAGTTTGGGTATAGTTGGGGTATAGTTTGGGTATGTTTGGGTATAGTTGGGTTATAGTTTGGGTATAGTTGGGTATAGTTGGGTTATAGTTTGGGTATGTTTGGGTATAGTTGGGTTATAGTTTGGGTATGTTTGGGTATAGTTGGGTTATAGTTTGGGTATAGTTGGGTATAGTTGGGGTATAGTTTGGGTATGTTTGGGTATAGTTGGGTTATAGTTTGGGTATGTTTGGGTATAGTTGGGTTATAGTTTGGGTATGTTTGGGTATAGTTGGGGTATAGTTTGGGTATGTTTGGGTATAGTTGGGTTATAGTTTGGGTATAGTTGGGTTATAGTTTGGGTATGTTTGGGTATAGTTGGGTTATAGTTTGGGTATGTTTGGGTATAGTTGGGTTATAGTTTGGGTATAGTTGGGTTATAGTTTGGGTATGTTTGGGTATAGTTGGGTTATAGTTTGGGTATAGTTGGGGTATAGTTTGGGTATGTTTAGGTATATTTCAGTTATAGTTTGGGTATAGTTGGGTATAGTTTAGGTATGTTTGGGTTATAGTTTGGGTATGTTTGGGTATAGTTGGGTTATAGTTTGGGTTATAGTTGGGTTATAGTTTGGGTATGTTTGAGTATGTTTGGGTATAGTTGGGTTATTGGGTATGTTTGGGTATAGTTGGGTTATTGGGTATGTTTGGGTATAGTTGGGTATAGTTGGGTTATAGTTTGGGTATGTTTGGGTATAGTTGGGTTATAGTCTGGGTATAGTTGGGGTATAGTTTGGGTATATTTGGGGTATAGTTTGGGTATATTTGGGTATAGTTGGGTTATAGTTTGAGTATAGTTTGGGTATAGTTTGGGTATAGTTGGGGTATAGTTTGGGTATAGTTGGGGTATAGTTTGGGTATATTTGGGGTATAGTTTGGGTATATTTGGGTATAGTTGGGTTATAGTTTGGGTATAGTTTGGGTATAGTTTGGGTATAGTTGGGGTATAGTTTGGGTATAGTTGGGGTATAGTTTGGGTATATTTGGGGTATAGTTTGGGTATATTTGGGTATAGTTGGGTTATAGTTTGAGTATAGTTTGGGTATAGTTTGGGTATAGTTGGGGTATAGTTTGGGTATAGTTGGGGTATAGTTTGGGTATATTTGGGTATAGTTGGGTATATTTGGTATAGTGGTTAATAGTTTTTGAGTATTTCCGTGCAGTATAGTTTGGGGTATAGTGGGTTATACTTGGGTATAGTCTGGGTATAGCTGGGGTATAGTCTTTGGGATATGTTGGATTATAGTTGGGTATAGTCTGGGTATTTTGGGTATAGCTTGGTGGTAGGCCCTGGGTAGAGTATCTGGTATAGCCTGACCTGAGAATAGTTCTGGGTATGTCTGGGTATAGTTCTTGGGTATACGTTCGGGCGTATAGTTTGAGCATAGTTTTGAGTATAGTCTGGGATAGTGAGTTAGAGTTTGGGTATAGGTTTGAGTAAGTCTGGTATAGGTGGGTAAGTAGTCTGCGGTATAGTCTGGGTATAAGTTTGGGTATAGTTTGGGTATTAGTCTGGGTATAGTCGGTATAGTTCAGGTTATAGGTGAAGGTATAGTGGGTATGTTTGGGTATAGTTGGGTATAGTTTGAGCTATGTTGTGGTATAGTTAGGTTATAGTGTGGGGTATAATGGGCATATTGGTTGATAGTGGGTATAGTTTGAGTATGTTTGGGTATAGTTAGGTTATAGTTGGTATGTTTGGGGTATAGTGGGTTATAGTTTGGTATAGTTAGGGTATAGTTGGGTATAGTTGGGCGTTATAGTTTGGGTATAGTTGGGTATAGGTTGGGGTTTATAGTTTGGGTATGTTGGGTATAGTGGGGATAGTTGGGTTATAGTTGGTTATAGTTGGGTAAGTTGGGTTATAGTTTGGGTATGTTGGGTATAGTTGGGTGTAATAGTTTGGTTTATGGTTGGTATGGAGCTTGGGGTATGTTGGGTCTATAGTTTGGGTTAGTTGGCGGTATAGTTTGCGGGATGGTTTGGTAAGTTGGGTATTAGTTGGTATAGTTAGGGTATAGGTTGGTATAGTTATTGGGATGTTTGGGTATAGTTGGGTTATAGTTTGGTTATAGTTGGGGATGTTTGGTATGTATTGGGTATAGTTGGGTTATAGTTTGGGTATAGTTGGGTATAGTTGGGTTATAGTTTGGTTATTGTTTGGTATGTATTGGGTATAGTTGGTTATAGTTTGGGTATAGTTGAGGGTATAGTTTTGGGTATGTTTGGGTATAGTTGGGTATTAGTTTGGGTATAGTGGGTATAGTTGGTTATAGTTTGGGTAGTTTGGGTTATAGTTGGGTTATAGTTTGGGTTATAGTTGGGTTATAGTTTGGCGTATAGTTGCGGGTTATGTTTGGGTATGTTTGGTTATAGATTGGGTTATAGTTTGGGTATAGTTGTGGGTATAGTTTGGGTATGGTTTGGCTATAGTTGGTCTATTAGTTTGGGTAGTAGTTGTATAGTTGGGATATAGTTTGGGTATGTTTGGGTATAGTTGGGTTATATTTTGGTAGGTTCTGGGTATAGTTGGGTTATAGTTTGGGTATTAGGTGGGTATAGTTGGGTATAGTTTGGGTATGTTTGGTATAGTTGGGTTAAGTTTGGGTATGTTTGGGTATAGTTGGGTTATAGTTGGGTATGTTGGGTATAGTTGGTGGTTATAAGTTTGGGGTATGTTTGGGTATAGTTGCCGGTTATAGTTTGGGGTATAGTTGGGTTATAGTTTGCGCTATGTTTGGGGGTATAGTTGGGTTTATAGTTTGGGTATGTTTGGGCTATAGTTGGTTATGTTTGGGTTAGTTTGCGGTTATAGTTTGGGTATGTTTGGGTTATAGTTGGGGTGTATTATGTTTGGGTATAGTGGGGTATAGTTTTGGGTATGTTTAGGGTATATTTCAGTTATAGTTTGGTATAGTTGGGTATAGTTTAGGTATGTTTGGGTTATAGTTTGGGTATGTTGGTTATAGTTGGGTTTTATAGTGTGGGTATAGTTGGGTTTATATTTGGCGTATGTGTTGAGTATGTTGGGTATAGTTGGGGTTATTGGGCTATGTGGGTATTAGTTGGGTTATTGGGTATGTTGGGTATAGTTGGCTGAGGTATAGTCTGGTGTTATAGTTTGGGGTATGTTTGGTATAGTTGGGTTATAGTCTGGTATAGTTGGGGTATAGTTTGGGTATATTTGGGGTATAGTTTGGCGGTAAGGATTTGGGTATAGTTGGGTTATAGTTTGACCAGTTATGAGTTTGGGCTATAGTTTGGCGTATAAGTTGGGGTATAGTTTGGGTATATTGCGGGTATAAGGTTTGCGGTATATTTGGTGTATAGTTTGGGTATATTTGGCGTATAGTTGGGTTAAGTTTGAGTATAGGTTTGGGTAATAGTTATGGGTATAGTTGGGGTATAGTTGGGTATAGTTGGGGTATAGTTTGGGTATTAATTTGGCGTAATTTGGGTATATTTGGGTATAGATTGGGTTATAGTTATGAGTATAGTGGTATAGTTTGGGTATAGTTGGGGTATAGTTGGGTATTAGTTGGGGTATAGTTTGGGTATATTTGGTATAGTGGGTTATTTGGGTTATAGTTGGGTTATAGTTTGAGGTATAGTTTGGTATAGGTATTTGGGTATAGTTGGGTATGAGTTTTGGCGTATATTTGGGGTATAATTTG
>NC_030682.2:154479871-154486312 GCF_000004195.4 Xenopus tropicalis | reverse complement strand
CTAACCCTAATACCCTAACCCTAACCCTAACCCTAACCCTAACCCTAACCTAACCCTAACCCTAACCCTAACCCTAACCCTAACCCTAACCCTAGCAAGACGTGTGTTGGTGGAGCTCCTGCATGGATCGTGGGAAAAAGGGATCTCCTGATCCCGGAGGGTCGAAAAATTCGGCACGGACCTTTCTGAAGGTGTCTGGACCAAGTTGTGACCATCGGCAAGATGATCGGTTTTCGGATGGTGAAGATACGGGCGAAAGCAATTTCGGCCTAAAAATGAGTAGTCTTTTGGTTGGTGATTCAAGTGGATCCAATCCTGTGGAATCCTCATCAGTTTGTGGAAGAAAGTCCGAACAGTCGACTAAAGTGCAACCTTCTGTAAGTATGGAATGTGTATCCGCTAATATTGCTATAGAAAAGGATGTTTTTCTGCAACCTGGGGGGACCAAAATTGAGGCCCAGGCTTTGAGGCCTACGGCTTCAGGGTCTCGCTCCTCGGTGATGGGGCCACCAAATTCAAATGTTGTACCAGTGACGGAGAGCTCTACCCCTGCTCTGCATCCCAGGAAATTTTTATCCAAATCTATGGAAGATTTACATGTTAAATTTGACTGTAAAGTTTCCCCTAGTGTTCCTCCCATGGACTCTGAAACTCATCGGCCTGTTTTCAAAATACCTCTGAGGCCAGTTGACAAAACCCCCAGGGCAGACTGTAAACTTTTTGGACTGATACCTAGTAAGGGAAAGAAGTCGGAAGCTTTTATTTATCAGGAAACGGGTGTGGCAAAATCCAAGATGGCCGCCAATGTTAATTCCCATAGAGAAACTTCTCCTGTAAGTCGCTCAATTTCTGACCGTTTTTCTGCAAATTTTTTGCAAGAGGCTAAGAATACAGGCCACGGGGAAGGTCCCACAGAAATTTCAGCCTCCCAGGTGCAGTCAATTTCGGGCGCCAAGCATATTCCCGGGTCTGAAAAATCCAAGATGGCCGCCAATGTTAATTCCCATAGAGAAACTTCTTCTGTAAGTCGCTCAATTTCTGACCGTTTTTCTTCAAATTTTTTGCAAGAGGCTAAGAATACAGGCCACAAGGAAGGTCCCATAGAAATTTCAGCCCCCCAGGTGCAGTCAATTTCGAGCACCAAGCAAAATTCAGGGTCTGAAAAATCCAAGATGGCCGCCAATGGAAATTCGCATAGAGAACCTTCTTTCACAAATAGCACAGTTTCCGATGGGTTTTCTTCAAATTTTGTGCAAGAAAATGAGGGTACTGTTTGCAAAAAAGTGCCAATCTGCACGGATAAAACTTCGCTGGACCCCCCCACGCCAGCGGCTCAGCCTTCAAGTACAGAGGCCCTTGAGATGGAAGTCAGTCCGAATCCAGTTGCTCTTGACCAAATCAGCTCCCATGATGTTCCTACTGCTCTTCCGGTGGTCTTCACACCTCCTGACGAAGGACAACAGAGACATCGTCCCCCAGCGGCTCAACCCAGGCTGGACACCGATCAACGTTCACTAGCAGCTTATCCTCCTGGCAGTAGCCATCGTCAACTCCCGGTGGCCAACTCGCTCGCTGTTATGCAAATTTCTGCTCCTCTGGGTCAAGATATGGTTAATGTATGTGAGATATCCAATACGAATGTAAACATTGTTGATGTTATATGTGATGCTGATGTGATTTGTGAGGAATCTAATATGAATGCAAGCATTGTAGATAATGTATGTGAAACTGATGTATGTTTTGATGATTATGAGATTGAATTCCCTGCAGTGCAAGATAGCAGAGCGCAAGGCAATGCGGCTAGTCATACGTCCCCTAATCAAATGCTGGTTAGTGCCCAAGTGCATGCCAATCCCGTCAATCATACCGCTCATGTAGTCTCCTCTATGCCTGCTCCCAGTGGTAGTAATGTCGCAGCCTCTAGCCATCCTGCGGATGACATTCTCACCCTTGTGCCTGCTCCTCTGCCACTCCCTATTATTCCGGCTACAGCCGCAGGCAGTCAAATGGCGGGCGCCGGTCCGCAATCGCAACCAGTCTTAGCCCCACCGCCTGCCGTGAATGCATGGGCCACGAACCGTTTAAAACAATCTGTGACCGACCCCCCTCTCTTTGCATCATCTGGACCTACGTCGACTAGGAGAAACGCGGTGAAGCTCAGATGGATCGGGCCCTTGGACGAGTGCCCTGACAGGGACTATATAGTCGAAGAGCTTTTAGAAGCGTCGATGAACTTTAAAGCTGAAGACCAAGTATGGGCTGTAATAAAGCAAGGTGAGAGGGAATTCGACATCAGCTTCAAGCTCCCTGAATATTTGGATGCCTTCCATTCTCAGCATAACATCAAGAAGGGGTTTGAAGTGTGGAAGCGTTTCAGGGCCATCCCGCTAACGAAACAAGCTTTGAGGCACATCACGGTAGTTTTCAAACACGAGAACATAGTGATGCAAGATATTCTCTTCTGGTTGAGGCGGCACTGCGACGTTGTTTCACCGCTTGAAAGATGCCTTGATCGCAACAGGGTGTGGGATGGTTCTTTCAAGGTGACCGTCAAGTTGTGGATGCGAGGTCACGCCCCTGTCCATTTACCAAACTCATTTTTCATCGGCAAAGATAGGGGAGTCATTTTCTACGTTGGGCAGCCTAGACGGTGCTTTCGTTGTGGGAGTCTGGGACACTACGCTGCCACCTGTACCATTCGGAAATGCTCCAAATGCGGTGAAGTAGGCCACGAAGCTGCCTCTTGCCAAAAGGTTTATTGCAACCTCTGCGGAGAACCCGATCATGTCCATGATGATTGCCCTATGGCATGGCACAACGCATACAATGAGATCATGCAGATGGAGGCAGCACTGCTCACCGGCAACGATACTAGAGTTAGACCGCAGGTGTCCTCGAAGGATTCTCAGTCCGCAGCCATCAATGCTCCAGTTGTAGTTCAGCCATCAGCGACACCCCTGTCAGCGCCTTCTGGCCCGTCCCAATGTGGATCCTCTCAACATTCAGGCATTCCCCCCCTCCAAGTTCCTCCCCCAGCAGAAGATGGCCAGGATCGTGCAATAGCTCAGTCCCAGCGGTCGAGCCCTGCTTCAAATGTGCAGAAACCAGCATCTCTTGTTCCTATCCAGAAATCTGGCCCTGGCTCTTCTGTCCGGCAACCTGCGGCTGTCTCCCCTGCTAAGGCCAGCCATGTCTCTCCTGTCCGAAAATCCAGCTCAGAGGTCTCTGTTCAAAAATCCGTTCCTGTCACCCGTATTCATGAATCGGCCTCTGTGGCGACAGACAAAGTGCAAGATTTAGTTGTTTTGAAGAAAGCAGCATCACCAAAAGCTTGTCTGAACTCTAATAAGAGTCAGCAGGTGCTTCAGACACCTGCTCCCAAGGCCTCTTGTGCTGGGGCCACCAATCCACATCTTTCAAAAACTCCTCCTTTAGACATAACGCCTGCTCAAAAACGGCAGGATCCACCTGACCCGTCCAAAGACCTTCTCTGTGAGACAGGGGATGGATCCATTTCTGAGGGCTCAATGGATTTGAGTGCCTCCCCCGACTTGACAAAATTGGCAGACTCCCCCTGCCCGGCTTGGGAAACGCAGTCGCGAAAGCGTAAAAAGAAACCCAATAAAGTTAAAGAAGCGCTAAGTACTTCAAACAGGTATGAGGTACTGGCAAGCCTCACCGACAGTGGGGATGGAAACGTGCAGCATGAAAGTGAGGAAGAGGAGGAGCCCATAGGTGATTGGGGTGACTCCATAGACCCAGCAGACATAAATAGTTTGTCGTTCTCTCATGTAAGTGACTCTCTCAGCCCCAGCCAGGTTGCTGACCAAAAGGCTGAATCATCTGGCAGTTCTAGTGAAATTCAGGACAAAAGGAGGAAAATAACTCCTTGCGGTGGTTTGTCGGACTCTGCTTAAAAGACCCATCATGGCTCATCCTCAATTTCGAATACTTTCAGTTAACGCATGCAGCATCAAGTCTGATAAGGCCAGGTTCCTAGCTTATGATTATTTGGCATCATCAGGAGCAGACATAATTTGCTTGCAGGAAACTCGTCTCACCCACAAATTACAAATTGCTAGGGCCAGAAGGGACTGGAAGTTGGGTGCTTCCTTTTGGTCCATATCGGAAGAGCCTGGCGCAGGAGTCGGGATCTTATTTCGTGAGCCTCTCCAGCCTACGATTCACAGACTGATTGAAATCTCAATCGGGAGAGCTCTTTTGCTTGATTTCTCCATCGGTTGTCAGAAGATCCGTTTAATCAACGTCTATGGGCCGCAAACCCCTGCGCAAAGGAAGGAGTTATGGGCAGAGATTGCCCAGTACCTTCTTGTGTCTCATGTGCTGCTTTTGACCGGTGATTTCAATCAAGGCCTTATTTCATCAAAAAACACCTCTGGCTCTTTGAGAACAATGGTACATCAGGCAGGCCTTGTGGACATTCTCTCAGCTAACGGGAGAAGGCCGGTGCACACTTATAGCTGCGGTACTCGAAGTTCGAGGATCGACTTTATTTTTGCAAATCAAACGGTTGCGTTTACGGACTGTAAGGAAGCTGAGGTGGAATTTTCAGACCATCGGGCTCTGTCAGCTATTATTGGAGTATCATCACTCCCACAAAGGGGAAAAGGTATTTGGAGGCTAGGGCCACAAGCTCTTGTTGACCCCGCTACCACAAACTCTTTGAAAGACTTACTACTTCAGCAGTTGCATAGGAGAGACTTTTACGGCTCTTTAGCCGAATGGTGGGAGCAGGCAAAGGTTTCTTTCAAACATTTATTTAAGTCGAGGGCATCAACCAAGGCCACTAAGCGCTATAGGGCATATCTTGCCACTAGGAGCAGACTAGAGAATGCTATCTCGGACAATCTCAGTAAAGCTGATGTCTTCACTCTTAAAAGTAGAATGAGACAGCTACAATACTCACGGTATTCTTCTTTAATATTTGAGAGAGATTATGGGAAATTTATGACACCTGACCCCTATCTTCAGTGCCGTGAGAAAGAAAAATCCAGATTTGTAACAGGGCTTTTAGATGGAAAGGGCCAGTTCCAAAAATCCAGAAATGGCATCCTTAGGGTCATCGTTGAATATTATAGGGATCTGTTTAGTGAGAAAGATATTCCTTCTGCTGAGATTGCAGACTTTCTTGACTCTGTCAATGCCCCAGATCCTCAGGTAGACCTCAGCTTCTTGTTAGAGGACATTTCTGAAGCTGAAGTGTCTGAGGCTATTGCAGCCCTGCCGCTCAAGAAATCCCCAGGCCCGGACGGGCTGACCTCAGAGTTCTACCAAGCCTTTCAAACGGAGCTTGCCCCAGTACTTACTGAAGTTTTCAGGGGCTGCCTAAATAGGGGGCTACTCTCAAACTCAATGAGAGAATCTGCCCTGGTTCTCCTATCGAAAGGCAAAGATCAGCGTAAAATTGAAAACTGGAGGCCGATAGCCCTGCTAAATACGGACAGTAAAATTTTAGCTAAAATCCTGTTTAACCGACTGTATGCAGTTTCAGATCATCTGCTCACCCCAGAGCAATACTGCGCAGTGAAAGGCAGGGGAGTATTGCAGGCAGCGGCAACTATAAGGGAAATGGTGGAATACGCTAAGTGGTCCAATGCAGAAAAATACCTTTTGTGTTTAGACCAGGCAAAGGCATTCGACCGGGTGCAACATCGATACCTGTGGGCTGTTTTGTCCAAGTACGGCGTCCCGGGACAATTCATACATTGGCTTCAGACATTATACCGGGAGGGAGAGTGCTTCCCTCTGATCAATGGCTGGCGAGGGGACAGGTTTTTGGTTGCGGCCGGAGTGAGGCAGGGCTGCCCTCTCAGTCCTCTCCTGTACGTCCTCGCCTTGGATCCGTTCCTTAGACGTTTGCGTCAGAGTGGGCTGGAGGGCGTCTGCGTCCCTCGGTTTCCTACAATCAGCTTGGTCGCCTATGCAGACGATGTTTCCGTCTGGGTCTCTAATTCCTCGGAGGTGGATACCCTGGCGGAGGCGATCGCCGCATATTCCACAGCCTCAGGGTCGGCGGTAAACGTTGAGAAGTCGGAGGCACTCTGGGTGTCGGACTCGCAACCTGCCTTTCAAGTAGCGAATTTCCCGGTGACCTCCACCCAAATCAAGGCATTGGGCATCAAATTTGGGAGGGAAGCATCTGCAATGACAAATTGGGCTGAGAAATTGGACGCCGGAAAGGCAAAAATTCAGCGCTGGTGTAAATGGCGGCTGACTTGTAGGGAAAGGGTTGCTATGGTCAAGACCTACCTGGTCCCTATGTTCCTTCACCTTTCTTATGTATATCCGGTCCCCACTGAGTTATATACCGCATTGCAGTCACTGTTCTTCCTGATGCTATGGGGAAACAAAATCAATCTGGTAAAGAGGGGCATCACATATTTAAATAAGACCGAGGGCGGCCTTGGTATGGTATGCCCG